>NC_134691.1:246563446-246600946 GCF_050947455.1 Rhinoderma darwinii
TCCGCACTCTACACTCCATAGTAACTGCCCTTACTAAAGTCTCAAATGATCTCTTGGCGGCTAAATCTAACGGCAAATACTCTCTACTGATTCTTCTGGATCTCTCTGCAGCCTTTCACACTGTAGACCACAAACTCCTACTTAACATGCTCCACTCTATTGACCTCATGGAAGCTGCTCTCTCTTGGTTTTTCTCCTATCTCTCTGACCGCTCGTTCAGTGTGTCATTTGCAGGTTCTACTTCTTCTCCTCTTCCCCTTGCTATCGGGGTTCCTCAGGGATCAGTTCTAGGTCCGCTCCTCTTTTCTCTCTACACAGATCCTATTGGAGATCCTATAGCAGATTTGGCTTCCAGTACCATCTCTACGCTGATGACACCCAATTATATGCCTCTTCCTGTGACATCACCCATGCTCAAATACAAAACACCAGCGATTGTCTGTCTGCTGTCTCTAACATCATGTCCTCTATCTGAAACTGAATCTTTCTAAAACTGCGCTCCTTGTGTTCCCACCATCTACTAACCTCCGTAAACCTGATGTCTCCATCTCTGTGTGCGGCACTATCATAATTCCTAAGCATCACGCTCGCTGTCTCAGGGTTAGTTTTGACTCAGATCTTTCCTTTACTCCTCACATTCAATCACTTTCACGCTCCTGTCATTTTTACCTCAAAAACATCCCCAGAATCCGCTCTTTTCTTACGGAGGAAACCGCCAAAACTCTCATTGTTGCACTGATTCACTCTCGTCTTGACTACTGTAACTCATTACTAGTCGGTATTCCCCTCACCAAACTCTCCCCTCTCCAATCTATCCTCAATGCAGCAGCCAGACTCATATTTATGACCAACCGCTACACCAACGCCTCTACTCTGTGCCGGTCACTGCACTGGTTGCCCATCCCCTTCAGAATAAAATTCAAACTTATTACTCTCACCCACAAAGCTCTCCACAGTGCTGCACCTCTTTACATCTCCTCCCTGATCTCTGTCTACCACTCTACTCGGGCTCTACGTTCTGCCAACGACCTTAGATTAAAATCCTCCATAATCCGAACCTCCCACTCCCGTCTCCAAGATTTTTCTCGTGCTGCACCAGTCCTCTGGAATGCGCTACCCCAGACAATCAGATTAATTCCCAATATCCACAGTTTTAAACGTGCCCTGAAAACACATCTATTTAGACAGGCCTATAACATTCCCTAATCTGACTCCTTTCCATGGCCCTCCTTTTAGATTAGTCATCAGAATAAGATTCCCTCACACTCCTTCTCTTCATGTCCGTCATACATGGATACTGGCTGGTGACCGGCTCATGCAGCTTTATGTGTACCACACATGTGTATAAAAATGGCCGGACTATTGTACGGAACAAACACTGTTACACTTTGTGTCTCCCTTATTTCCTCATAGATTGTAAGCTCTTGCGAGCAGGGTCCTCACGCCTCAGGTTTGAATTGTAAATTAAAGGAACAGTGTCATCACAAATTATTTTTTTATATGTTAAAGATGTTAGTGCTTTATTAAAAACGTTTATATTCATTTGTGTGTTTGTGTTTTACTTTTTCTTATTTTTACACTTTTTCTTCCCTATGGGGGCTGCCATTTTTTGTTCCATTTCTGTCTGTGTCGATTAACGACACATACAGACATGGAATACGGCAGCCACAGTCCCATAGGGACTGCGAACGGCTCCCGTCCCATTGACTGCCGTGTACGGCGTCTGTGTGGGAACTGCGCATGCGCCGCTCCCACACAGTCCAATTCGAAATTGGCGCCGTCCGGCGCCATTTTCCTGTGGACCGGAAGTCGCGGCCGGACAGTAATATTACTACTTCCGGTCGCGGCTTCCGGATTTGTGCACTTGGACCAGCGGCAGCAAACGGAGCGGACGGGCCGGAGGGAGCCGCGGCGGCAGGAGCAGGTAAGAGATTTCAATGTATGTTCGTGTTTGTGTGTGTTTACTACTGTATGTAAACCTACTACGCTGTGTGTTAGCTCAAAAAATGGCGACACACAGTGTAGGAGGTTACACCGTTCAAACCCCTCGTTTATCCCGGCACTAGCCAGGATAAAGGAGGGGGGGATGCTGAGAGCTCACTAAAGCGAGGGCTTTTAACCCAATGTTGCAATGCTGCAATTTTGGGAAATAGCTCCATCTAGTGACCAAAAATGGGTAGTATTATAAATTAGAAATAATTTATAATATTTCCTGACTCGTGAAAAAAATAAAAAAAATTTGAACAATGTTTAATCACCCACACACTAAATGTTTAATTAAAAAAAAAACAACATGTTTTTCTGGCAACACCATGCCTTTAACTTTGTCACTATGTAATGTCTGATATTGTTTGTTTCATGTTCCCTCTAAATTGTAAAGTGCTGCGTAATATGTTGGCACTATATAAATAAAGATTATTATTATTATTATTATTATTATTAAGGTTCAACCTGCAGAGGCAACAAGCCTTCTTTACTGTGAGAACTGTGAATCTATGGAATAGTCTACCGCAGGAGCTGGTCACAGTAGCTACAGTAGATGGCTTTAAAAAAAAAGGCTTAGATAATTTCCTAGAACAAAAAAATATTAGCTTCTAAGTGTAGAAATTTTTACCTTCCCTTTTCCCATCCCATGGTTGAACTTGATGGACATGTGTCTTGTGTCTTTTTTAAACCGTACTATGAAAACATGATTACAGTATGGCACAGTTGTCCCGCAGCGAGGCAGGGACTCCTTGCGTTATACATAACTATGATGCTAGGAGCCCAGCTCCCTGCAGTGTGTTCGGTACAGGACTTGCGGCCGAAATACGTTCCGTCCGTTACGGATCGAACATGCTCGTGTGAATCCAGCCTAACACCGTATAGATCTCCCAGAACCACACTTGGAATATTGTGCCATGTATATTGTGCCTGGCATCCAGCTGAAAAAGTACGGAGAGAAATGGTTAAAGGTCGGAAAGACATTTTATTTGATATGCCTCTTGTATGAACGCCTGATAATATTAAAACAAAAACATTGTGTATTTAAAGTGCATGCATCTTTATGGCAGTATGTTATTTGGCAGCATGGAAATCTGCTGCACTATACAGTAGTTTGGCCAAACCTGCCACAACTGCAATGTAGCAGTCGGGTGTGTGAACAGCGTGTTGACTATACAGATACAGTGGTGTGTGAGGTTACATGGAGGTCTACTGTGCATGAAAATGCATGACATTATATAGAACTTAACTAGCTAAGTTTGTGAGTAAATACAAATGTATGTGTTCTAGAATGTATTTTTTTTAGCATTCATACTTTATCTTGCATCCTTTTTATTTTACTAGTAAACTGAATTTAGGTCCTTAGATGCGTATGATTTCAATTAAGTTCCTGTTCACATCTGCATCGTGGTTTAGGTTTATAATGGAAACCACGACACAGCCATAATTATTGTACGACGGACTCCACCGGCAACACGTAGCGCTATTCTTCCGGTCAAACATGACGACATGTACAACGCCGTTGCGAACAGTCTAAATCTGTAAATGCTGATGCAGCAGTATCCTACAATGTGCTGTAATAGTGTACTATGGTAACATCTGCCATAAAAACTGAGTAGTGGAAACCAATGGTCACATTATTCTGCCACTGAAGGTGAATTTCTTAGCTTTCTTGTGGAAAACAATAGTCAATGTACAGGATGGTAGACAGTTTTCAGAATGCCATCTCATAAATCATATAAAATTCATTCTCATTGCTATACACAAGATACACAGCATTCATCAAATATATCATATGATTCATGTCCAATACAAGCTGCTAAGTGCAATAACAATGCAGTGTATAGGTCTGTGTCCTGGCTGCTATAGGTGGTATTTTCATATTTTGCATTCCTTTAGGCCGGGGCGTCGGTAGCACCGGATCATCGGGGCCCAAGCCTCGGATCTTTGGCCCGATGTGACCGAGTCGCAGCAGTTGCAATTGCGACCGGGCCTCGGCCACCCGCACCGTATCTATAAAAGTTACTATATTAACTGGGGCCTATGAAATAAAATACACAGGCTTGTTACTATAGTAATGACACATACTTACCCATCTTCCTTCCCGAGCGCAGTGGATGTCCTGACGTCTTCACGCGTCATGACGCTGTGGGCCGCTGATGGCGTCACGACGTTAGATGGTGTCGGGACATCCGCTGCACCCGGAGCGAAGAGAAGGCTAAGCGTTACGTTAAAGTCCGCTGGGGTTCTGTATCTATGCCTGCCTTGTCGTAGGCTTAGATACAGGTTCTAACAGACAGTATCACACATGGATCCTGTATCTAAGCCTGCCACGTTAGGCTTAGATACACCCGGCTTATTTTCAAATGCCCAAAAAAAGGCTGAAAAAAAACCGGAAGCTGAACGCTTCCAAACATCTTCCCATTGATTTCAATGGGAAAAACTGCGTTTCGTTCCGACGGGGTCGTTTTTACGCGACCGTTTGAAAATGACTAAAAAATGCCCCGTAAAAATGAAGTGCATCTTGAGACGTTTTTTGACCCGTTTTACATTGGGTAAATAGAAAAACAGCTCCAAAAACGGCCGTAAAAAACACAGAGAGAAACAACGTTTCTCACAGAGAGAAACAATGGAATTTGGAATGATTCCTAATTTGGAAATGTCGGATTGGAATACTCTGGTAGATCTAAATGAGTTATGGAGGGAAGGTAATCCATTGGAGAATACAGATGAACCTAAGGAAGATCTTATTGACATCATCCCAGAGTATACAGGATTGCGGAAAAAGAGTAGTACCATGCCAAGCATATACTCCAATAGATATACACATGCCTTTTTGGAGACCATGCTTAGGGATATTGGTGTCATTGACTGGTCCTCCTTCCTGTGTGAGGACAATTTAACCAAAAGAGAACGGAAAGCCCTGAAGGAATTGCAAAATATTAAAAACATTGTGATTAAACCCAGTGATAAGGGTGGAAATGTTGTCCTCCTCAGGGAGGAGGACTATGACAGTGAGATTAGAAGACAAATAGAAACGGATACATATACTCTTTTGACTAATAATCCATCTGATAATATAATGGCGATTCTAAATAGAAAATAGATTTTTGCGCGGGATGAGGGCTTAATTAATAAACTTGAGTTCCAATATTTGGAGGTAAGGGAACCTCGCATGCCTACTATATATGTGCTTCCCAAGGTGCATAAAAATAGGAATACCCCTACGGGTAGACCAATCATTTCGGGTTGTGATGGCCCAACAGATCACCTTGGAAAATACATTGATGAAAAGTTGAAACCTTTTGTCCGTACACTCCCTTCTTTTGTATTGGATACAGGGGATCTCCTATATAAAATTGATAATTTGACTTTTGAGGATGATTTTATTTTGGTTGGTTTGGATGTGGAGTCGTTGTATACTTCAATTCCACATGATATCGGCCTAAAAGCAGTTGCACATTTTCTGGAGAGGAGATTGGGCTCATCAGAATGAATTCATTCTAGAAATGTTAGAATTCGTTTTAAATTATAATTGTTTTTCTTTTGATGGCAAATTCTATCGCCAGACTCATGGAACAGCCATGGGATCCTCCTGTGCACCATCATACGCTTGCTTACATCTGGGATGGTGGGAAGAATTTATACTATACCCGCACCCCCTCTTCAGAAAATGTGCTTCTACTTGGCTTAGATATATGGATGATATTCTCTTATGCTGGAAGGGATCATTGGATTCTTTGGAAAATTTTATCAAGGATTTGAATATTAACAAACGAAATATCCTCCTGACATTTACTTATAGCGAAAACGCTATTAGATTCCTTGACCTTAACATCCATAGGGAGGAGAATAGATTAAAAACTACCACATATCGAAAACCAACATCAGGTAATATACCCTATTAGCAGCAGGCAGCCACCATCTTCCCTCTCAAATTAAGGGGATCCCGATAAGTGAATTTCTTCGAATTCGTCATAATTGTACCGATTTCAAGGATTTCAAAAGTGAAGCACAAGATCTGTCATCTCGCTTTGAAAAGAGGGGATATCCCCAAAAATGTATTAAGAAAGGATATAATAGGGCATTCAGACAGAATAGAGAGTAAATCCTCAAAAGAAGTAAAAAGAACAACAGTGACAATAGGGTTAGATTTATTTCAAGATATGGGTCCCATTGGGGTATACTTCGAAATTTAATGCTAAAAAAAAATTGGCCACACTTAACCCTGGATAAAAGAATCAACTCAATAGTGGGGGATATACCGAGCATGGTTCCCAAAAAGGCCCCCACTTTGAGGGATATGCTAGTGAGTTCTGAGTTTAAGAGAAGGACCCCAGAAAATGAGATATGGCTGCAGAAACGTCCAAAAGGAATGTTTATGTGTGGTTCATGTAGATGATGCAAGTATGTGTTGAAATCAGACACCTTTTTCGACAGTGAACATAAGAAGGAATTTAAAGTCTTCAATTTTATCAACTGCCGTTCAACTATGGTTGTCTATTCTATTGTTTGCCCATGTGGGAAACAATATATTGGGAAAACGAAGCGAGAACTACATATACGTATAAATGAGCATATCCTGGATATCACCAAAGGGGAAATAACAAATCCCCTAGCAGCACACTTCAAAACATATCATGAACAGTCACCAACTGGCTTGAAATTTATGGGGATTTATCAACTATTTGGAGACAGGAGGGGAGGTGATCGTAACCGTATACTCCTTCAAAAAGAAACTATGTGGATCTACACATTGGGAACTTTGAATCCTAGGGGACTGAATAATGAAATAAAGTTTAACATGTTCCTCTGAGCCTAAATTGTTGGGAGCTGATGGATTCCCACTGGGATGGCTGTATTACCAGCATCCACAGTGGTCTCCATTAGTCCTCCCTCTTTAGTTGAATTATATTTGATTATTCAATCGAAATGGTCTGATTTCCCTCCCCCACTTTTTGAATTCCCCTTGCAAAAAAATCTAGAATTCATTATGGACTATAAGACCTTATCCCAACAGTTAATGCCTTTGAATAAATACACAAATATAAAAAAATATATAATATTTAAAAAAGGTTAGATTAAAAGTAGGAGGCCAATTTCTATTGTTGGAATGAAATATGAAATCTAGCATAAAAACTAGATAGGGCTATGTTCTCAATCTATAAATCCTTCTCTTAAAATTCAATATTGATGTAGATAATATGTGTCTGGTCTGAATACCCCATCTCCTATGTATCAAGAAATGTCTTTTGCAAAATGGGAATGAGTAATGTTACTCCCAATATGGAATATTTAATTCATTGGGTGAATAAATAATGTAATATCCATTCTCTGTAATCCTCTATGTTGGGAGAAGTTGTCATGTAGCTTTCCATGGGTGGTGGGGACCCGGGATCTATTGCCTTTTTTGGCATGAGATCTCGCTCCCTGCCCCCCCCCCTGTAGTGCCTTAACGACTCTTCCCATACATAACTGTTATATAAAAAAGTAACAACGAAATTAAGCAGTAAAATTGTACTTACGAGACCTTTTTGTTATTATGTTGACTAATGACATTTTTTGGGACAATTTCCGGGGTCAGTGGGGACTCGGGTCCTGATGCCTCAATAGGCAAGGGTCCTCTCTCCCTGCTTCCCCTGGAACGGCTCATGAATCTAACAATTTTTACCAATTTTATTTATGTATAATTAAGAATATAATATAATAACTAAAACTGTGTAGCAAAGGGGTTTTGTCGGAAGAATTATGTTTTTCTATAATACTACTATTAGATTTAAATGCCGATAATTCCGGCTAATACCATTTATGTATAAATAAGTACACAAATTGATAACTAAAATCATGTAGTATAAGTATTCTGTTGGAGGACTTACACTTGTTCATAATTATTGCACTTTAGGAATTTAACCGAATTACGGGAGGACGCACCACTGATTGTCCTCTCTCTATGAGAATACTCAATATAATGCTTTATAAACATGAATTAATTGATATATGAATTAACTGTTGGATTTTATAAAGTCGTTTTCATTTGCTGTTAAAATTGATCATTGCATCTTATGAAAGATCTGCATACATTCTTCATAACAGTTTAGATCACTTCCATGGAATATTACATTTGTAACTATGGAGCCAATAAATGAATTTCGGGACACTATAAATAGAACGTATTTGGTAGCACTTGTCAAACAGCTCTGAGGAAATCCCGTTCAGGGATGAAACGCGTCAGCTGACTTAATCAAACAGGGCAGGTAGTGACGTCTAAACCCTGCCCTGTGAATCCCTGTCCAATGTTGGAGACATCACATGGAAAAGGATACCATACAATTTTGAACTTACCTGGCTGCCGGCGTGCGGTCTTGCTCTTTCGGGTCCCGTGTCTCTCGGAGTGCAGTGTGGAGTGCCTACGTATATTGAAAAGGAGAGCATAATTTGATGTGATAGTGGAGGCTTGGAAGCTTTAAACGAAGTACATAGCCATACAAGTGGGTACTAACCTGGTGAAGGTCCTCTGTTCCACCTGTCGGGCTGGTTGCCCCTACGCATGGTTTCCTGGCACTCGCTGGACGTTTGGAGGTAAAAACCTGCATGAGCAATAAAAGTGCCCTTTTCTAAGTTTAAAGATTGAGAGGGCTACATATTGACCCAAGGGTCTATGAATAGACTACCAACTGCTATAAGATCCCTATAAAAACCAAGGATCTGATCATAGAAAGAGAGGGGAAAAAAACACGCTGCAAAATCTATCCCCTTAATATAAGAGGGCTATCTTCCTGTGATGAGAACTATATTATATAAAAAGATTCTCTTCAAAAAATTATTACCAACCACTCGAAATAGGAACTTTTTGCCATTGTCAGGATAAAACATTATATATGGTTGAAAACCGCAAGTGTGAACACAACCCAGCGGTTCTATTTAATTTCTTTCTTCTCAAAATTCTATCAAAGAAATATATATATAATGAATGTTATTTATCCATTAGGGGACTTGGCTTATGTATAGAAGTTCTATTTGTACGTTTTCTTTTCCTGGCCAGGAGATTCTTTTTAAATCTTTGTGTGTATATATTAATATGTCCGGTATTATCTGGAGTTTAAAATAAAGTATTTTGATAAATTTCTATTCAACCCAAGAGTGCCTAGTTACATTTCTGGACCAATTTTTTTCTCTTTTTTTTCTTGTTTTTAATAATCTTTATCAGAAATTGCACCGTGCTATATTTATATTGCATTTTTGGGTTTTCCAGTTATGGTTTAGTTATAACCACATCTTTTTCTATATAATATTTAAATGCAGTGTATAGGTCTGTGTCCTGGCTGCTATAGGTGGTATTTTCATATTTTGCATTCCTTTAGGCCGGGGCGTCGGTAGCACCGGATCATCGAGGCCCAAGCCTCGGATCTTTGGCCCGATGTGACCGAGCAGTTGCAATTGCGACAGGGCCTCGGCTGCCCGCACCGTATCTATAAAAGTTACTGTATTAACTGGGGCCTATGAAATAAAATACACAGGCTCGTTACTATAGTAATGACACATACTTACCCATCTTCCTTCCCGAGCGCAGTGGAAGTCCTGACGTCTTCTCGCGTCATGACGCTGTGGGCCGCTGATGGCGTCACGACGTTAGATGGTGTCGGGACATCCGCTGCACCCGGAGCGAAGAGAAGGCTAAGCGTTACGTTAAAGTCCGCTGGGGTTCTGTATCTATGCCTGCCTTGTCGTAGGCTTAGATACAGGTTCTAGCAGACAGTATCACACATGGATCCTGTATCTAAGCCTGCCACGTTAGGCTTAGATACACACGGCTTATTTTCAAACGCCCAAAAAAAGGCTGAAAAAAAACCGGAAGCTGAACGCTTCCAAACATCTTCCCATTGATTTCAATTGGAAAAACGGCGTTTCGTTCCGACGGGGTCGTTTTTACGCGACCGTTTGAAAATGCCTAAAAAATGCCCTGTAAAAAAGAAGTGCATCTTGAGACGTTTTTTGACCCGTTTTACATTGGGTAAATAGAAAAACAGCTCCAAAAACGGCTGTAAAAAACGCATCACAAAAACGCTTGATGATTTAAAAACCTCTGAAAATCAGAGGCGGTTTTCCCTTGAAAACAGTTCTGTAATTTACAGCCATTTTTAGTTTGCCATGTAAACATACCCTTAGATACAGGGCTCCAGCAGACAGTAATCCTTTACAATATAAGATTACTGTGTGCTGGGGTCCTGTATCTAAGCCTACTTTGTGGTATTCTTAGATACAGGGTCTAACAGACCGTGTCACACATGGACCCTGTATCTAAGCCTACCACGTGGTATTCTTGGATACATGGCCCATGTCTGATCCTGTCTGATGGGCCTTGTATCTAAGCTTAAAAAACACAGAGAAGGCCATACTTACATAAAGGGCAGGTAAAAACTCGTTCCCAACAAGACACGGACAGGTCAGAAATGCTTCTGAAGAAGAGTGATCAGGTGCATTAAATAATAATAACCACTCCCACTAGCCTAGGGGGGAGTGGCATGTGGTTCATGGGTATGGAGGTGTAGTAAAGAAATAAAATAGTGTATAATATACAAGCGGTAATAAAATGAGTGAAACATAGGGGGCAATATAGTGCATGTGCAGCGTGTAAGAACATGGAGGGATAATGTCCGAGTCGTGAGGCGCAGCATATATAGCCGTATAACAGCCCATTTGTAACGCCATGTGATTACATAGAGCGGACTGCCCTGCTTGCTATACCAGATAACAGCACACAATGCTCTCCCATAGTAGGTTTTGATACAGGGCCCCAGCAGACCGTAATCTTATACAGTATAAGATTTCTATCTGCTGGGGCCCTGTGTCTAAGCCTACATTGTGGTAGGCTTAAGAGACATGGTGTAACAGACACTATGACACATGGGCCATGTATCTAAGCCTACCACGTGTTTTATTTAGTGTTTTTTTACAGGTCCGGTCGTTGGACTACTTCGATGACAGCTTTTTTTTTTCTTCAATAAAATGGTTAATGAGGGTTGTGTTTTATCTATGTCTCTGTATTTTCTTTTAGGGTATGTGCACATGATAGCAGGCATTTACGTGTGAAAAGACAGACTGTTTTCAAGAGAAAACAGCTGCCTCGTTTCACACGTAAATGCTCCTCCTCGTAATATACGAGGCGTCTGTGACGCTCATAAATCTTGAGCTGCTCTTCATTGAGTTCAATGAAGAACGGCTCAAATTACGTTGCAAAGAAGTGCCCTGCACTTCTTTGCCGAGGCAGTCAATTTACGCGTCGTCGTTTGACAGCTGTCAAACGTCGACGCGTAAATTACAGGTCGTCTGCACAGTACGTCGGCAAACCCATTCAAATGAATGGGCAGATGTTTGCCGACGTATTGTAGCCCTATTTTCAGACGTAAAACGAGGCATAATACGCCTAGTTTACGTCTGAAAATAGGTCGTGTGAACCCAGCCTTAAACTTTATTACTACCGGCTAAGTAATGACCGCTGGCTGATTGACAGCGCCCATTACTAAGGCGGGGCTTAGCGTTAGCCGATGCAGAAGCTAACACTAACCCCCATTGTTACCCCGATACCCACCGCCACCAGGGGTACTGGGAAGAGCCGGGTACAATCCAGTACCTGACCTTCTGTAGCGATGGTCGGGCACTGGTGCGTTCGAAGGCTGGTATTATTAGGCTGGGAATGGCCAAAAACAGTGGCCCTTCCCACCATGGTAATGCTAGCCTGCTGCTGCTATGTTGAATCTGATGGGTTATGAAAAGGGGGGGGGGGTCAATTTATTTTTTAAATTAAATTAATTGGAAAAAATAGACACGGCCCCCACATTTTTCATAACCAGCCAGATACAACATAGCAGCAGCCTAGCATTACCAGGGTGGAAAGGACCCGTTTTTGACTCTTACCAGCCTAATAACAAGAGCCTGCCACCACCCCATTGCCCGACCATCCCTACAGATGATCGAGTACTGGATCGTACCCAGCATTTCCCGGGAATCCCTGGTGGCGGTGGGTACCGGGGTAATAATGGGGGTTAGTGTTAGCCTCTGCACCTGTTAACATTAAGCCCCGCCTAGGTGCGTGGAAATGCAATAACATTGAACATGCAGTAAGTTTCATGCAATGTACACTCGCTGCATTAAAACTCACACGTGTGAATAGCCCGATTGATTTTCAATGGGTCCACGTGCTGTGCGTTATTTCAGTGTATCTAAAGGAGCCTTAGACTTATATATCGGAGATATATAAAAAATATATATATTTTTGGGGGATGGGGGGGGTAAATATATGTCTCAGGGCTTGTGCCCCAGATCTTTTAAGACCCTAGCAACGGCCCTGCCTTTAGGTCAGGGGTGGGGGAACCTTTTTTCTGCCAAGGACCGTTTGTATATTCATAAACTCACCCCTAATGTGATGGCTGGAACTGATTCTCTTTGGTGATGCGTGTGATGCTAGCCGGTATTGATGATGTTGCTACTGCGTCGGTCAGTCTGGAGCGCAGTTGACTCTTTGCAATCGCAAGTTGTTCCGACTTCCTTACTCAAAGGGGTTTTCCCATAAGAAACATTTAGGAGATATCCACTGGATATGTCCTAAATTTCAGATAGATGCCCCCCCCCCCCCCCCCCCCGACTGGGACCCGCACTTATCTCTATATCCCGTTCTACCTCTCTGATTTCTAACCATGAAGAAGAAAACAGCATAGCTTGCTGAGCTATGCTGTTTCCGTAACTCCCATAGTCGTGAATGGCAGTTACGGAAGCAGCGTAGCATGCGAGTTACGCTGTTTCCATAACTACTATTCAGTTCTCAGGTACTTACAAAAACAGCATAGCTCAGCAAGCTATGCTGATTTCTTCTTCATGGTCGGAAGTCACACAAGTCAGCCATAACACAAAGAGGTAGAACGGGGTTCAGGGGGCCCTGTTCTAGAAATAGATGTGGGTCCCACCTCTGGGTCTTAGATCTATCTGACATTTATGACCTATCCTGTGGATAGGTCATAAATGTCCTTAAAGAAAAAAAAAACTTTAAGTCACCTAACCTCACTTCATGCTTTAAGGACAGTTCCTATCCTATGTCTACACTACAGTTAAATTTCTACATTTAGGCTTCAGCTAAGTTTCTAAATTTTAGGTCAGGAGATGGAGGAGAGCAGATGGAGCCATGTACAGTCATTCACGGTGGTCTGAGCGAGGAGATCAGCGAGTCCTGGCTCGGGAGTGGACCAGTCGAGTCACCTGACCTCACCTCGGGTCAGTTCCACTCCCGGACCGGCACGCACCGGCCTTACTCAGATTGCCGCCCTCTTCCTGCTCCTAAATGTGACTGAATAGGACTGATGGAGCCAAAGAGGGTATGAGACAGCGGCGATCAGATTGAGGTTTGGGCGTGCTGTGACGGGAGCGGACCAGTCGGGTCACCTGACCTCAATCACTGACTCAGGTCAGGTGACCGGACTGGTCCACTCTGGTGTCAGCAGGCACTGACCTCAGTCAGACCGCCACACTAGGCTCCGTCCGCTCTTCTCCTGCATGTGAGCGAGTAGGGCGGATGGAGCCAAGGAGGGAATGACACGGCGGAATGTACGACGCTAGGAGTCCCTGCCTTTCCGTGGAACTACTGTCCCGTACTGAAAACATGATTACAGTACGGGACAGTTGTCCTGCAGCGAGGCAGGGACTCCTAGCATCGTACATAACTATGATGCTAGGAGCCGGGCTCCCTGCAGTGTGTTCGGTTCGGGATTAGCAGCCGAATTACGCTCCGTCCATTACAGACGTAATGTGCTCGTGTGAATCCAGCCTTAATGTGAGGACGGATGGAGCCAAGTAGCGAATGACACAGCGGCAGCGCGGTCTGAGTGAGGTCGGACCGGACGTTCCCCACCCCTGCTTTAAAGAGGCTCTGTCGCCAGATTATAAGTGGCCTATCTCCTACATAATGTGATCTGCGCTGTAATGTAGATAACAACAGTGGTTTTTATTTTTAAAAACGATCAATTTTGAGCAAGTTATAAGCAGTTTTAGATTTATTCTAATTAGTTTCTTAATGACCAACTAGGCATTGTACAGAGGAGTGTTTGACGCTGACCAATCAGTGACCAATCCGCGTCATACACTTCTCATTGTTCCAGTGTGATGGTGCAGTGAAAGAAGCTGGGCTGGAACAATGAGAAGGGTATGACGCTGATTGGTCACCGTCATACACTTCTCTTCACAACGCCCAGTTGGTAAAAAGTAAAAACACGCCCAGTTGTCTATTAACCCCTTAAGGACGCAGCCTCATTTATCACATATCAGCATGATACGGGATAAATGTCTGATAAGTGGGGGTCCGACCGCTGGGACTCCCATCAATCCCAAAAACGGGGTTTCCAAGTGTCCTATGTGAATGGTGTGGTACTATGCATGCTTGGCCACTTTATTGATTTTCTATCCTAAACGGAGGACCCCCTCTATTCATTCAGAATTCCTTAATAGGGTGTATGGAAATGTGTTGTCTAAACGGGACAACCCCTTTGGCTTAAATGATAAATCTTGTTCCAGTACCATATTTCTCTTGTTGTATGCGCAATGTTAGCAAATCATTATTGAACACTTAGAAATTCTTTATTTAAATATTTTAAAGCATCTCAAAATATCATAAACTGTTTTATGTATATGTATTGTTGGTGAGGAACGGAATAGGTTACGAAAATGTTTTGATGTATTGTTGGTATGCAGCCGTTTTGTCAGGCTACTATAATGTTTTTCAATGCCAGGAAGCTAGAATTGTTTACCTCTATGTTCTTTAACCCCTTAATGACCAGCCTATTTTAGACCTTAACCCCTTAAGGACGCAGCCTAGTTTTGGCCTTAAGGCTCAGAGCCCATTTTTCAAATCTGACATATTTAAATTTATGTGGTAATAACGACGGAATGCTTAAACCTATCCAAGCGATTCTGAGCTTGTTTTCTCGTGACACATTGGGCTTTATGTTAGTGGTAAAATTTGGACGATATATTCAGTTTTTATTGGTGAAAAATTGCAAAATTTAGAGAAAATTTATAAAAAAAATAGCATTTTTCAGAATTTAAATGCATCTGCTTGTAAAACAGACGGTTATACAACCCAAAATAGTTACTAGTTCACATTTCCCATATGTCTACTTTAGATTGATATCGTTTTTTGAACATTCTTTTATTTTTCTTGGACGTTACAAGGCTTAGAACATAAACAGCAATTTCTCATAATTTTAAGAAAATTTCAAAAGCCTTTTTTTTAAGGTACCTGTTCAGTTCCGAAGTGGCTTTGAGGGGCCTATGTATTGGAAACCCCCATAAAACACCCCCTTTTGAAAACTAGACCCCTCAAAGTATTCAAAAAAGCATTTAGAAAGTTTATTTAACCCTTTAGGCATTTCACAGAAATTAAAGCAAAGTAGAGGTGAAATTTGCAAATGTAATTTTTCTTGCTAAATTTCAATTGTATTCAATTTATTTTCTGTAACACAGAAGGTTTTACCAGAGAAACACTACTAAATATGTATTGTCCAGATTCTGCAGTTTTTAGAAATGCCTCACATGTGTCTCTAGTGCGCTCGTGGACTAAAACAAAAGCCCCAGAAGCAAAGAAGCACCTAGTACATTTTGAGGCCTCTTTTTTTATTAGAATATATTTTAGGCAGCGTGTCAGGTTTGAAGAGGTGTTGAGGTGCCAAAACAGTAGGAATCCCACAAAAGTGACCCCATTTCGGAAACTACACCCCTCAAGGAATTAATTTATGGTTGTTGTTACCATTTTGACCCCATAGTTTTTACACAGCACATATTTGAATTGGGCTGTGAAATTTAAAAAAAAATTCATTTTTTCCAATAAGATGTTATTTTTTTATCAAAATTTCTTATTTTCACAGGGAACAAAATACTCAATTTTGTTGCCCAATTTGTCCTGAGTGCAGCAATACCCCATTTGTGGTTATAAACTACCGTTTGGGCCCATGGGAGGGCTCAGAAGGAAAGGAGCGCTATTTGTTCTTTGGAGTCCAGATTTTGCTGGATTGGTTTTCGGGTGCCATGTCGCATTTGCAGAACCCAAGAGGTATCAAAGCAATGGAAACCCACAAGAAGTTACCCCATTTTGGAAACTACACCCCTCAAGGAATTAATTGATGGGTAATGTGACCATTTAGACCCCATAGTTTCTTCACAGAACTTATTTGAATTGGGCTGGGAATTTAAAAAAAATAAATAAATTTTCCAATAATATGTAGTTTTAGCTCAAAATTTCTTATTTTCACAAGAAATAAAATACCCCATTTTATTGCCCAATTTGTCCTGAGTGCGGCAATGCCCCATTTGTGGTGATAAACTAACATTTGGGCCCATGGGAGGGCTCAGAAGGAAAGGACCACCATTTGGCCTACTGGGGATTTTATGGTGCGAAGTCATGTATGCAGAAGCCCCTAAGGTACCAGTACAGTTGAAACCCCCAAGAAGTGACCCCATTTTAAAAACTACACCCCTTAAGGCATTCATCTAGAGGTGTAGTGAGCATTTTGCCTGGAGACATACACCCCATAAACAGTAATGTGGGTTCTCACGGGTATGGCAATACCCTCAATGTGGTTGTTATCAGCTGCCTGGGCACACGGCAGGGCTCAGAAGGGAAAGATGAGGGGATAAGATGTGTGGAGTGTATCAGGGTAAGTAAAACTGGGGTAGATTAAAAATCAAGGGATGTATGATACATTTTGAAGCACTCTTTCATACGGAGCCTTAGTTTTTCGGGACACGTGTCACATTGATATATTGTGTCTGTCCTTATGCCTCTCTTATAGCAGACTTTGTACCTCTTTTGACTTTTTCCTTTCTTGCCAGTTTGGAGAACATCTCCTTTGAAGTGTTGCCCTGGTACGATGCGTGTGGCCCCGCTTCCAGAAGTACTGGGTGCCCCCCCCCTCTTGGTCCCCAAAAATTAGTTTCTTGATTAGAGATGAGCGAACCGGGACAACCGAACCCGGTTTCGGTCCGAACATCGGGAAAAGTTCGGTTCGCAGCGAATCCGAACTTCACCGGGTACGGCCGAACACGTTTTGACCGAACCCGGTCAAAAATATTATACAAATCGGCAGCCACTTGTCTCTATCAATCACTGATAGAGAAAAGAGGCTGCTGATTAAAAATAAAATAAAAAGCATTTCATACGTACCCGGTCGTTGTCTTGGTGACGAGTCCCTCTTCTTCCTCCAGTCCGACCTTCTTTTCTGACGCGGCAGCCTGTGATTGGCTGCAGCGGTCACATGGGCTGTAACGTCATCCAGGAATGTCGGGCCGGATGTCGAGAGGGACGCGTCACCAAGGCAACGGCCAGGAGACCGGACTGGAGGAAGCAGAAAGTTCTCAGTAAGTATGAACGTCTTTTTTTTTTTTTTTTACAGGTTACTCTATATTCTGATCGGAATTCACTGTCCAGGGTGCTGAAACAGTTACTGCTGATCAGTTAACTCTTTCAGCACCCTGGACAGTGACTATTTACTGACGTCGCCTAGCAACGCTGCCGTAATGACGGGTATACACATGTAGCCACACGTCATTACGGGGCCTTATTCACACGACCGTAAAAACACCCGTT
Source organism: Rhinoderma darwinii (assembly GCF_050947455.1). Taxonomy (NCBI): domain Eukaryota; kingdom Metazoa; phylum Chordata; class Amphibia; order Anura; family Rhinodermatidae; genus Rhinoderma; species Rhinoderma darwinii. Next base: position 246,581,055 of record NC_134691.1, read on the forward strand.
ATTACGGGTCGTAATTACGACCCGAAATAGCGGGCCCATAGACTTCTGTTAGCCACGGGTACCTTCCCGTTTTCTCACGGGGAGGTGCCGTGCCGTTAAAAAGATAGAACATGTTCTATTTTTTTATTTTACGGGCCGTGCTCCTATACTTTATAATGGGAGCACGGCTCGGAAAAACGACCGGCTGCCCGTGGCCGGCTGTGCTCATCTCCTAAAATACTCTGTGCTGCCTTAAACTCTGTGGACAGGTCAGGATCCTGTTTCTTTTAAATGCTGCTGGGGAACCCGCTCGATCCACTATATAAGGCTTCGCTACAGTGCAGCATTTAAAAGAAACAGGATCCTGACCTGTCCACAGAGTTTAAGGCAGCACAGAGTATTTCAGGAGATGAGCGTGCGGATCTTGTGCGGGGTGGTGACTTGCCAATCATGTGAAGGTGCTATTGAGGACAGGAGTGGAGGAGAGGTAACAGACTGAGCTACGTAATGGTAAGAGCAGAGTTCACAGCAGCACAGAGTATTTCAGGAGAGGAGCGTGCAGATTCAGTGCTGCTGTGAACTCTGCTCTTACCATTACGTAGCTCTCAGTCTGTTACCTCTCCTCCACTCCTGTCCTCAATAACACCTTCACATGATTGGCAAGTCACCACGTAATGGTAAGAGCAGAGTTCACAGCAGCACAGAGTATTTCAGGAGATCGTGCGGATCTTGTGCGGGGTGGTGACTTGCCAATCATGTGAAGGTGTTATTGAGGACAGGAGTGGAGGAGAGGTAACAGACTGAGAGCTACGTAATGGTAAGAGCAGAGTTCACAGCAGCACAGAGTATTTCAGGAGAGGAGCGTGTGATTGGCTGCAGAGGCCGCTGCAGCCTGTGATTGGCTGCAGAGGCGGTCACGTGGGATGAAGCGTCATCCCTGAAGGCCGGCCTTCTGACGTCATCCTGACGTGCGTGACCGCCACTACAGCCTGTGATTGGCTGCAGCGGCGACATGGATGAAACGTCATCGCTGGAGGTCGGACAGGAGGAAAGTAAGTATGACATTTTTTTTTTGTTACATTAAAATTTTATTTTCCACGCGCCGAGCATGGTACTGTCAAGGTTGCTGAAAGAGTTAGTGCAGCCCATTAACTCTTTCAGCACCCTGGACAGTACCATGCTCGGCGCAGGGAAATTACAGGTTCGGTCCGAATCAAACTTTTTCGTGAAATTCGGCGAACTAGCCCAACCAAACTTTTCATAAGTTCGCTCATCTCTATTCTTGATAACCACTTCTTGAAATTCCAGGAAAGTTCCCGTCTGGCCTGCACATCGACATAGCACGTACGCGTTGTACAATGCCATCTGTACGATGTGCACGGCCAGCTTCTTATACCACACCGCATGGTGCTGTAGGGCTTCAGGACTTGATCCACCCCTCCCATGTACCTATTGTAGTCCAGGATGCAGTCTGGCTTGGGGGTCTCTGTACTGGTACCTCGTAGAGGTACATGGGTACTGGTGTAACATCTCTCTTGTCCTTGTACTTGACACAATATGTTGCTGCTGGATTTTGCCCTGCTCTCACTCCTTCTGAGTGTTTGCCCAAGCAGAGTCTTAGGGAGGCCTCTCGGATTTCTTCTAGCAGTGCCGCATGACTTTTGGAAGTGAGGCAGTTGAAGAGTGAGACGCTGGTATAAAAATCATCCAGGTAGAGGTGGTAGCCCTGGTCCAGCAGTGGGTGCACCAAATCCCACACAATTTTTGCATTAACTCCAAGTAAGGGGGGGGGGGGGCATTCTGGGGGCTGAGCACTGGTGTCCTTCCCTTCATATATCCTAAATTTGTAGGTATACCCTGATGCACTCTCGCACAGCTCATACATCTTCACACCATACCTTGCCCTCTTACTCAGCAGGTACTGGCAGAATTGAACGCTCCATTTAAAATGTACCAAGGACTCATCAATAGAAATACAATTCTCGGGGGTGTATGCTTGGGAAAACCGGGCACTGAAACAGTCTAATAGGGGTCTCCGTTTATACAAATGGTCAAAACTGGGGTCGTCTTGGAGTAGGCAATGCTCATTAGGGGAAGCGAAGTATTGGCTCATTTTTATTTTTTTTCAGGTTCCAGTTCAGTTCTGAAGCTGCTTTGAGGGGCCCATATATTAGACACCCCCATCAAACACCCCATTTTAGAAACTAGACCCCTGAAAGTATTCACAACAGCATTTAGAAAGTTTATGAACCCTTTAGGTGTTTCACAGGAATTTAGAGCAAAGTATAGGTGAAATTTACATATTTATTTTTGTCAGAAAATCCTTTTTGTACAATTTTTTTCTATAACACAAAAGGATTTATCAGAGAAACGCAACTTAATTCTTATTACCCAGATTCTTCAGTTTTGAGAAATATCCCACATGTGGCCCTAGTGCGGTAATGGACTGAAGCACCGGCCTCACAAGCAAAGGAGCACCTAGTGGATTATGAGGCCTCTTTTTTATTAGGCGCCATGTCCGGTGTGAAGAGGTCTTGTGGTGCCAAAACAGTGGAAACCCCCCAAAAATGACCCCATTTTAGAAACTAGACCCCTTGAGGAATTCATTGTAGTTTTCTTGGGGTGCATGCGGCTTTTTGATTAGTTTTTATTCTATTTTGAGGTGGCGTGGTGACTAAAAAAAACAGCAATTATACTATTGTTTTTTTATTCTATATTTTTTTTACAGCGATCACCGTGCGCTATAAATGACATATTCACTTTATTCTGCGGGGCGATACGATTACGGCGATACCAGATGTTTATAGTTTTTTTTTATGTCTTATGGCGTTTGCACAATAAAATACGTTTTGAAAAAAAATCATTCACTTTTTGTGTTACCTTATTCTAAGAGCCAGAACTTTTTTATTTTTCCATCAATAAAGCCGTGCGTGGACTTATTTTTTGCGTAACGAACTGTCGTTTCGATCAGTATCATTTTTAGGTACATGTGACTTTTTGATCTATTTTTATTCCATTTTTTGGGAGGTGAAGTGACCAAACAATTGTGATTGTGGTACGGTTTATTATTATTTTCTTTTACGGCGTTCACCGTGCGGGATAAATAACGAAATTATTTTGTAGTTCAGGCCGTTACGGACGCGGCGATACCAAATATGTATAGTCTATCTATTTTTATTAATAATAAAGGACTGATAAGGGAAAAAGGGGGATTTTTACTTTTATTACTTTTAAAACTTTTATTTTCTTATTTTTACACATCTTTTTTTAACTTTTTTTTAACTTTATTACTTTGTCCCACTAGGGGACTTGAGGGCAGGAGGCCCTGATCGCTATTGTAATACACTGCACTACATGCGTAGTGCAGTGCATTAGAGCTGTCAGCTACTCACTGACAGCAAGCATAGTGGGTCCTGACTTTGTCAGGACCCACTAGGCTTCTGTCGATGGCATAGTCGGACGCCATTGTTTGGTGTCCAGTTGCCATAGTCACCATCGCCGGCCGCTATCGTGTAGCAGGCCGGCGATGGTAGCTTAACCCCTAAAAAGCCGCGATCTCTATTGAACGCGGCTTTTAAGGGGTTAATCAGCGGGGACACAGCGATCGGTTCCCGCTGTAGGAGCTGAGACAGCAGCTGTCACAGCTCCTGTTTGTGTCGGGAGGACGGCCGAAACTCCCGAGACGTACTATTAGGTCATGGAGCGCGAACGCTATGGTTACCATGAGCTAATAGTACGTCCAGGAGCGGGAAGGGGTTAAGAAACCAATTAGCATAAATCTAAAACTGCTCGTAACTTGCTCAAAATTGATCGTTTTTCTAAATAAAAAAACACTGCTGTTACCTACATTACAGCGCCGATCAGATTATGTAGGAGATAGGGCAGTTATAATCTGGTGACAGAGCCTCTTTAAGTTAATACTTTGATGGATACCTGGGACCTGATATTACCCCACTAATTACATAGTGGTTGTGTTAAGCATGGGCATAGCTATCGTAGCGGCAGGCATGGGAGTCAACCGGGATCACCTTAACTCAGAGGCGAGGGGCGTCTCATGTCCTTAACTTCTTTACTGCTAAAGGCGGTAATGTAGAGAAGGACTATTTCAAGACTTGCAATGGGCCTTATGGTTATTTGTTACTCCCCTGGTGTTACAATGTGTGGTGAAGACCATCTTATGTGTAAAGAGTAGTAGGGTCTATTATAAAAATCAATCTCCATGCATGTACTCTTTTCTGCAAGTCTCATCATGCATAAATTACACAATCCAGTGCAGCTAATGCTACATTCATAAATCCTGGTATTGAATTGAAAGGTCAGAAAACACATGAAGTAAAGATGTTGCCCAGCATTGGAGAAAACATGACTAAGAAAATTTCATGCAGTTGTAATAAGACATGCTGCCAGTTCTACATTATGTCCCAAACATGTCCTAAGTAATTTCAGCAAATGCAGCCTTCCTATTCTGTATTGAGTGCCCTATTCAGCAGAACGTCTAGTAATTAAGTCACCAACATGCAAAGTTAACAAGATGGCTACAAACTGTGTAACGTTTACAGCCATGTGGTCATTCCATTTTATACTAGAAAAAGTTTATTTAATTTAAAGAGACTCTGTCACCACATTATAAGTGCCCTGTCTCCTATATAAGGAGATCGGCGCTGTAATGTAGGTGAGAGTAATGCTTTTTATTTAAAAAAACGATCTTTTTTCACAACGTTAGGAGCGATTTCAGTTTATGCTAATGAGCTTTCTTAATGCCCAAGTGGGCGTACTTTTACTTTCGACCAAGTGGGCGTTGTACAGAGGAGTGCATGACGCTGACCAATCAGCATCATGCACTCCTCTCCATTCATTTACACTGCACTAGCGATATAGATATATCACTATGTGCAGCCTCATACACAAACCCTAACATTACTACAGTGTCCTGATAATGAGTACACATGAAATCCAGCCTGGACGTCATGTGTACTCAGAATCCTGACACTTCTGACTCTTTCTTTGTGAGATTCCGGCAAGTGAAACCAAATCTCGCGAGATTACGGATCTAAACTAGATCGTTTTTTTAAATAAAAAGCATTACTGTCACCTACATTACAGCGCCGATCTCCTTATATAGGAGACAGGGCACTTATAATGTGGTGACAGAGCCTCTTTAACTTGTTCAACACTGAAGTGCAGCAAGCAATGACTGTCGATGTAGGACTTGCCATTATAATGGAAATTTTCCCTTTCTTGTTATCAGACTTTATTCAGTTACTTGTATGGTGAAATTTCCGCAGCAATTCATTGCATACTAATTCCCATCTGGCTCTGAAGTAACCCCTTTGGCACTGAAAGGTTCACAAATACAATTTATGCAGTGTGGAAATGTGTGTGAAAGTGTGAGTTACATAAAGACCACTTCTGAATTTCAATAAGTTTGGAAGCCTTTATATAGACTTAATGGTCAAAAAAAATAAAAAATAATATTCTTTGATGGCCTGGTGTTTTGAGAGCGGTTATGAAGTAGTCCTCACTTTTTTTTCAGGCCATTTAGCAGTTTTAGCTGCAGAACATCTATTCAAAGGAGAAGCGGGTTTAATCCAAGATTTAATTCTTTGATAGCGGTTTGGCTGCACATTTTGCTGTAAAAAACTTCAATTACAAAAGAAAAACTGCTGAGTAATCAAAATTACACAAACCATGAAATACATGGTACAAAATTTACTTCTAAATTAATTTAAGCCATCCTTGGACCAAACAATAAGAATGTTACAATTTCATTGGCAGAGCAGCAGTAATGTAAATGCAATGATCCACAGCAGAGAATCACGGTCCCCAAATTCAGGTGCATGAATAGGGCAGATTTTTCCATGAAATGCAGATTGCATCTACATTACATGGCATTTGAATGGAAATGCTCTCTAAACTCGGTGTAGCTTTGCACAAGAAAACTATTAGGACATACTCTGTCTGGATATTATCTTCAATAACCCAGCAACCTTTAAACAGATTGAACCCAGGACTTTTATCGCTTATCTCTGTCAACATATTTCGCAGCACTCTACAGAAGATGTCATCATTTACTGTCATCAGTGGGGCTCACAGTCCAAAGTTCCTATCTATGTTTTTTTTTTTTTAGAGTATGGGAGGAAACAGGAGTACCCAGAGGAAACCCATGCAAACACAAGAACATACAAACTCCATACCCTTGGTAGGATGTTGCTTACTACTAAGCCACCTTGCTGAGGCTCCCTGTTGGCATCCATCGTTTCCAAGATTTCATGGCGTGTGGCACATTTACTATATGGCTTTGATACTTTAGACATTCTTAGAAGGTTTGGAAATCATGTTAAAATCCAACATGCCCGACCCTTCTTTCCCGTTCCAAAATATGCCATAGGGGAAGAGTTGAAAGGAACGCAATACATTAGGCTGTCAGCCTATCTTACGGAAATCAGCAAATTTGACCAAGTTTTGTCTTAGGTGTATGGGCACCTTAAGTTATAACACAAACTTTGGTCTTGTAGTGAAAGCTTCACTTATATTTCTCCAAGTAAGAATAGACAGAAAAGTAAGTAGTTAGCTGGGGAAGCCTAAGTTAACATAGAAAACTAGGAAATGTTACAACAAACTTATAAAGTATGTGAAGAGTTTCACTTTTGATCATTAATAGTGTAACATGCATCCCATCTGTCCTAGAAATAGTACAAAATACTTAGAAGCAGAGGATAAGTGGTATGAAATGTTTCCTGGCAGCTGGGAGGTCTTCGTTTAGAATTTCGCTTAAAGGGGTTGTCCACCTTCTGACAACTGATGACCTATCCACAGGATAGGTCATCAGTATGTCATCGGTGCGGGTCCGACACCTGGACCCCGCACCGATAAGCCGCTCCGGTGGCCTGCGGGCACCGGATGTTGTGGCACATAATGCTATGTACGGAGCCCGAAAGCAGTTGGCTCCGTACATAGCATAGCAGCGTGCTGCAGAACTACAGGTCTGCTCCTATTCACTTGAATAGGAGCAGAGCTGCAGTACCGCAGCTCAGCCGCTATTCCATGGCCGAAGCCAACTGCTTCCGGCTTGTACGATGCACTGGACCAGCTGATCTGTGGGGGCCCGGGTGTCGGACCCCCACAGATCATGTACTGATGACCTATTCGGTTGATAGGTCACCCGTTGTCAGAAGCTGGAAAACCCCTTTAAAGAGGCTCTGTCACCAGAATAAAAATGCTCTAACTCCTACATCAGTTTATCTGCGCTGGAATGTAGTTACTAGCAATGTGTTTTTATTTTAAAAACAATGTTTTTTAACAAAGTTATGGCGTTTAGAACATTTATGCAAATGAGGTCCTTAATGCCCTGTGGGCGGAAGTGACGTCACAGCGCGGTCTCTGCTCAGTGAATCTAGCTTGGGTGTACAGAGGGGTGTATGATGCGGATTGGCCAGCGTCATACACCTCTTTGTCATACGCCCACTTGGTTGAAAATTAAAAAACGCCCAGTTGGGCATTAAGGACCTAATTTGCATAAATGTTCTAAACGCCATAACTTTGTTAAAAAACATGGTTTTTAAAATAAAAACACATTGCTAGTAACTACATTCCAGCGCCGATAAACTGATGTAGGAGATAGAGCATTTTTATTCTGGTGACAGAGCCTCTTTAAGGCACCCGCAACTATGAAAACTGTAGCTTTTATATTTCGTATATTGTAATAAAAATACATATAGGCTTCTATTGTGCAGACAGCTGGATGGCGCCTAAAGGGGGCCAATATGCATTAGATGTTGTTCAAACTCGCTGATTTCATCGGGAAAGGGCGACCATCTAGTGTGTGGCAGTGTCCCGACTCTTCCCCGATGGCAGATGCTGGGGAAAGAAGGATCGGGCATGTTTAAAGAGGCTCTGTCTCCACATTATAAGTGCCCTATCTCCTACATAAGGATATGGGCGCTATAATGTAGGTGACAGTAATGCTTTTAATGTAAAAAACGATCTATTTTTACCACTTTATTAGCGATTTTGGTTTATGCTAATGAGTTTCTTAATGCCCAAGTGGGCGTGTTTATACTTTCGACCAAGTGGGCGTTGTACAGAGTGTATGGCGCTGACCAATCAGTCATGCACTCCTCTCCATTCATTTACACAGCAGCATCACGTTCTTACTAGAACGCGATGTGCAGCCACATACATTAACGTTAATCAAGTGTCCTGATAATGAATATACATGACCTCCAACTTGGACGTCATGTGTATTCAGAATCCTGACACTTCTGAATCTTTTCTGTGAGATTCCAGCAAGCCACCCGTAATCTCACGAGATTACAAGGTAAACGAGATTTCGTTTCCCTTGCTGGAAATCTCACAGAAAAGATTCAGAAGTGTCAGGATTCTGAATACACATGACGTCCAGGCTGGAGGTCATGTATATTCATTATCAGGACACTTGATTAACGTTAATGTCTGTGTATGTGGCTGCACATCGCGTTCTAATAAGAACGCGATGCTGCTGTGTAAATGGAGAGTGCATGACTGATTAGTCAGCGTCATACACTCCTCTGTACAACGCCCACTTGGTCGAAAGTAAAAACACGCCCACTTGGGCATTAAAAAACTCATTAGCATAAACTAAAATCGCTAATAAAGTGGTAAAAATAGATTGTTTTTTTTAAATAAAAAGCATTACGGTCACCTATATTATAGCGCCGATCTACTTATGTAGGAGATAGGGCACTTATAATGTGGTGACAGAGCCTCTTTAAATTTAACACAACCGAGTCTTTTGTTTGCAAGGATGTAAGCTGCTGTCAGAGGGGTCTGGCAGTGGCTTACTCCTTCTCCCCATTGAGAACACATGAAAGTTCGGCCGGCAGCTGTCCAGAGTGTATGGCCAGCTTAAAATATATGCCCAATATAAACAGAAATATTGAACTACTTTGTCACCCCCTTGTGGCTTAATTTATAACTGGTTAGGGTTCCATTATTGTAGGTAACTGCTCCAATTTCCGGTGTACTCAATTTCCTACAACTGTTGCAGTATTTTTATAAACTTTATTGCAAACTAGTTTTGAGTGTTGTCTAAGTTCTGCCAGTCTTCATGAACACATGAAGATGGGTACTTACACTAATACCTTCCTTCTGGCCTCTCTAGCATAAGTAGAGGCTACACGCAGTGCTTTCCTCCATAGAAATGATCGGAGCAGAGATTGGTTTCTGAATGCTGTAAAGCAAGTTTTAAATAGACAAAATAAAGCGGCTCTTTTCACCCCATGCCCCATACAGTAGAGATAAGCATTTTTATTTTGTATGCCCAAAAAAAAAACCCATCTGCAATTGACATTCTTTGTCCAAAAATGTAACCCTGTGGTAGATTACACTTTGAATACAGTCAAGAAACAGTATCCAGAAATTGAGCTGTCAAACTTATTGAAAAATTACACTGTTCTGTAAAACGCTTGGCCCAAAAAAACTGTTTGTACATTAACAAATAGAAGGTATCCAAAAGTATATTGTAAAGGGAACTTCATGCTACCTAGACCACAGGCAGAAGGATATAGTGACAGGTTACCTAAGGACACTAAACCATGTTTTATGCTAAAGTGCTGAGGCATTTTGGAGAAATAAAGGTTTATTGTTTTATTAGTGCCCTATCCCCTCCTAATCTGATAGGCGCTGTAATGTAGAGAAGTGGTTTTTATTTTGAACAACAATAATTTTTGAGCAAGTTATGAACAATTTTAGATTTATGCTAATTAGTTTCTTAATGCCCAACTAGGCGTTTTTTTACTTTTTACCAAGTGGGCGTTGCAAAGAGAAGTGTATGACGCTGACCAATCAGCGTCATACACTTCTCTCCATTCATGTCCATCTGTTCTCACAGCACAGCGTGATCTCACTGTCACTTACTCCCACAGTAACTTTACCGAAGTTTCTTGAGAGTGAATAGACCTCGTCTCCAGCCAGGATGCGATGTCTATTTACACTCCCTTCGGTAAAGTTTCTGTGGGACTTACTCACAGCACATCGTGATCTCGCTGTGAATGACAGCACAGTGTGAAATCGCAAGATCACGCTGTGCTGTGTAAGTCCCACAGAAACTTTACCTAAGTGTCGGGAGTGTGAATAGACATCGCATCCAGGCTGGAGGCGATGTCTATTCACTCTCAAGAAACTTCGGCAAAGTTACTGTGGGAGTAAGTGGCAGCACAGCGTGAGCTCGCTTAATCACACTGTGCTGTGAGAACAGATGAACATGAATGGAGAGGAGTGTATAACGCGGATTGGTCAGCGTCATACACTTCAATTTACAACGCCCACTTGGTCAAAAGTAGAAAAACACATAGTTGGGCATTAAGAAACTAATTAGCATAAATCTAAAATTGTTCACAACTTGCTAAAAAATGATCGCTTTTCAGAATTCAAACCACGGTTGTTATCTACATTACAGCACCTATCAGATTAGGTAGGGGATAGGGTATTTATAAACCGGTGAGAGAGCCTCTAAGTGCATAGGGAGGGACCTGTCAAACAAGCTGAGAAGGACAAGCACTTATTAAAAACACATTCTCTCAAACGCTGCAGCCCTTTAGAGTAAAACATGGTTAAGTGTCAGCAGAGAACCCGTTACTACATCATGCTGCCCGTGGTTAGAGCAGAATGAACATGCTTACAGGTCCTTTTTACCAATAAAAACGAATATGGTATACAGAATGTTTACAATGTCGTCTATTTCATCCATCGGGTTATTTAGAGGGTAACATCGTTGCACAAATACAGTTTTCAGTTGATCTAAATTAGATCACTCCTTACGTATTAACTCCTTGTTAATGGACAGTCTACCTGCAAACAAACAGCAGCGTTAGGCTACATTCACATGAGTGAGGCAGTTGTTTTAATGGCCGTCAAACGGCCGATTTCAGGACAATGAAGTTCTAGGTGTGTATTCACATGGCCGTTTTCTTAACAGGCCGTGAATATTGGCAGTCAAAAAATAGGACACATCCTATTTTTGTCCGTGTTCACAGCCAGACTGCTCCCATAAAGTCAATGGATTAGTTTTTACTGGCTGTGTTCTAAGGAAACAATCCTTGTAACGGCCGGTAAAAACTGATCCTGGCCGAGGACTCCCCACACACAGCACTACTTTGAGCGCTGAGCCCGGGGAAGCCCCTGTCAGCACTGTCCATATAAGGACAGTAAAGTCATGGCTTTCAACAATGGAATCCCCGGCCAGGGCATCACAAGATCTCTGGCCGGGGACTTCAGTCATGTAGATAGCACCCATCTATATAGATAGCTCCCCCTGCCTGAGGAAAGCAAACCCCCCCCATAGTTAGCGCCACTGTAGCTTCTTGTAGGAGCGGAATCCCCGGCGGCCAGACCCAGCTCTGGCAGGGGATTCCGCTCCTGTAGAAGCCCCCGGCATCACTATTCATATATGGACAGTGACGTCAAGGGGTTACTCCTGGAGCGGAATCCAGTGTCCGCTCTGGCAGGGGATTCCGCTCTCCTGACCATATATGGACTGAGACATCAGGGGCTCAGCCTATGAGCGGAATCCCGCTCCTACAGTGAGCTACAGTGGCGCTATATACCGGGGAAGGGGGTGGTATACACAAAGGGGGTGCTATCTACAAGGGCGGTGCTATCTACAGGGGGTGTGGTGCTATATGGGTGGTGTGGCGCTATCTACAGGGGACACTGTGGCACTATGTGGGCTCTGTGGCACTATCTACAATGGGCTCTGTTGCACTATGTGGGCACAGTGGCACTATCTATAGTGGGCACAGTGGTACGATGTGGGCACTATCTATAGTGGGCACAGTGGTACTATGTGGGCACTATCTATAGTGGGCACAGTGGTACTATGTGGGCATTGTGGCACTATCTCTATGTGGGCATTATCTACAGTGGGCACTGTGGCACTATCTATAGGGACATTGCCACACTATCTACAGGGGGGGGGGGGTCGGGACATAAAACCTGACAAATTAAGTTCATATTTTTTTTTTATTTTTTTTACGGCCCTGAAAAAAGGATGATAAATGGCCATTTTACGGACAGACTGACTGAAAATGGATGAAAATTTAGGCACACTGATGCAAAATGGCCATGAAAAACAGACAGTTGACCAGTTTTTATTGACCATTTTTTTTCACTGTCGTGTGAATCTAGCCTTAGGCTACATTCAAACGACAGTGAAAAAAAATGGCCATTAACCCCTTTACGACAAAGGACGGATATATCCGTCCTATGCAGGTGCTAGTTCCTGCATAAGGTCGGATATATCCGTCCCCTGATCGCGTGGGTACTGCCACTGTACCCACGCGATCAGCCTGGCAGGAGCACGGCTGTTATACACTGCCTGGCTCCTGCCCCAACTGCCGGAATCGAAGTGCTCCCCGATTCCGGCAGTTTAACCCATTAGATGCCGCGGTCAATAGCGACAGCGGCATCTAATGTGTTTGACAGAGGGAGCTCCCTCTGTTACCCCATCGGTGCCCCCGCAAAGAAATCGCGGTGCGCCGTTGGGTTTCCATGGCAGCCAGGGGGCCTGACAAAGGTCCCCAGATCTGCCTTCAGCAACTGCCTATTAGGTCATGCCAGAGGAATGGCCTAATGGATTGCCTGTCAGTTTTGCACTGACAGGTGATAGATAATGCTTTGGCATACTAAGTACACCAAAGAATTATAACTGCGATCAGAAGAACGCAAAGTAAAGTTCCCTGGTGGGGGAAAAAAAAAAGTTAGTTAAATAAATTTTATGAAAAAAAAAAAAAAGAAGATTACAGTAAAAATAATAAAAGCACTTTTGTTCCCCAAAAAGTGGTTTTATTTAGTAAATGTGTCAAAACAAAAAACACATGCACATATGGTATGGCCGTGATCGTAACAACTCCAACAATAAAATGAACAAGTCAATCAATAAGTCCCATGTACCCCAAAATAGTACTAATAAAAACTACATCTTGCCCCGCAAAAATCAAGCCCACATACAGCCACATTGATGGAAAAATAAAAGTTACGGCTCTTGGAATGCGGCGATGCAAAAACAAATAAATTTTTTCTAAAAGGGTTTTTATTGTACGAACGTAGGAAAACATAAAACGTTGAGGGGGCGCCCCTCCCTGATTCTAACACTTTAAAAAGGCTCTGTCACCACATTATAAGTGCCCTATCTCCTACATAACAGATGGTCGCTATAATGTAGGTGACAGTAATGCTTTTTATTTAAAAAAAGGATCTGTTTTCACCACTTTATTAGCGTTTTTAGATTTATGCTGAGTTGCTTAATGCCCAAGTGGGCGTGTTTTTACTTTAGACCAAGTAGGCGTTGTACAGAGGAGTGTATGACGCTGACCAATCAGCGTCATGCACTCCTCTCCATTCATTTAGTCAGCGCATAGGGATCCTTTTAGATCGCTATGTGCTGTCTTATACTATATTCCACGGGATGTCTATTCACAATCTCTGCACTTTGTTACTGTTTCTATGGTAGTTACAGCAGAGGAAGCGTAATCTCGTTGTAACCTGTCATCTACAGCATAATCTCGCGAGATTACGCTTCTCTGCTGTAACTACTACAGAAACAGTAACGAAGTGCAGAGATTGTGAATAGACTTCCTGTGGAATGTCTATTCACTGTCTAACCACTTCAGTATCGTTAATGTGTTCGTATAAGACAGCACATAGCGATCTAAAAGGATTCCTATGCGCTGCCTAAATGAATGGAGAAAAGTGCATAACGCTGATTGGTCAGCGTCATACACTCCTCTGTACAACGCCCACTTGGTCTAAAGTAAAAACACGCCCACTTGGGCATTAAGCAACTCATTATTAGCGATTTTAGATTTATGCTAAAGTGGTGAAAACAGATCGTTTTTTTAAATAAAAAGCATTACTGTCACCTACACTTATAATGTGGTGACAGAGCCTCTTTAATTAGTATCCCATAATCGTGCGGACCCATAGAATTAAGGTAACGTATTATTTACGCTGCATAGTAAACGGCGTAAATTTATAAAGTGAAAATCAATGCTGGAATAGCTGCTTATTTTCAATTCTCTCCTAAAATAAAGTTATTCAAAAGTTAATCGATATATTACATGCATCCAAAAATGGTGCAATTAAAAAATACAACTCGTCCCGCAAAAAACAAGCCCTTATACGGCTTTGTCGACGGAATAAAAAGAAAAGTTACGAATCTTGGAATGCGACCGTGAGAAAACAAAAAATAATTCTTGGTCATTGACGGGCAAAAAGCATTTAAAAACTGATCATCTGCCAGTTTATCATGGCCATTTTGCATCAATGTGTCTCTAAATTTTCACCCATTTCCAGTCCGTCTATCTGTTTTTGGATGGATTTCATTTGTCAGGTTTTTTTTTGTCCCAACCCCCTTAAAGCACCAACTCCCCTTGTAGATAGCATCCCCCATGTAGATAGCATCCCCTGTAGATAGCACCACCACCTCTTGTAGATCGCACACCCCATATAGCACCACCTCCCCTTGTAGATAGTGCCACTGTAGCACACTGGGGGAGTGGAATCCCTCTGGCCGGGGATTCCTCATAGACAGTGACGTCAGGAGAGCGGAATCCCCTGCCAGAGCAGGTTGGGGATTCTGCTTCAGGAGTAACCCCTTGACATCACTGTCCATATATGTATAGTGACGTCGGGGGCTTCCCTAGGAGCGGAATCCCCTGCCAAAGCGGGGTCTGGCTACCGGGGATTCCGCTCCTACAGTGGCGCTATCTACGGAGGATGGGGGAGTTGCTATCTTCAGGCAGGAGGTGCTAACTACAAGACTGAAGTCCCCGGCCAGAGATCTTGCGATGGTCTGGCCGGGGATTTTATTGTTGGAAGCCCGACATCATTGCCCTTATATGGACAGTAATGTCAAGGGCTTCCCCGGGCTCAGCCCTCAAAGAAGCACTGTGTGCGGGAAGTCCTCGGCCAGGATCAGTTTTTACCGGCCGTTACAAGGATTGTTTCCTAAAAAAACAGATGGTAAAAACTGATCCATTAACTTCTATGGGAGCCGTCTGATAAAGTGTGTAAAAAAAAAAGTTTTTATTAGTGAAAAATAAAAAATATTAAAAGTTCAAAAAACCCCCCATTTACATTTTTACCCCTAAAGTAATGTAAAAACGTAAATAAAATTAGTATTGCTGCATCCGTAAAAGTCTGAACTATTACAATATAGCGTTATTTAACGCGCACGGTGAACGCCGTAAAAAATAAAAATGTAAAAATCGTTTTGTTTTTTTTGTCAACTTAGCTTTCCCAAAAAAAATGTAACAAGTGATCAAAAAGTTCTACGTACCAAAAAAATGGTACCGATAAAAACTATAGTTCGTCCCGCAAAAAAATAAGCCCTCACACCGCTCAATCGGTGAAAAAATAAAAAATTATGGCTCTCAGAATGTGGTGACACGAACGTGCTTTTGCGGTCCGTGCATAGCCCCGTAGCGCGGACCGCAGAAAAAACGAGCAAGCCTTATTACGGCCGTGTTCTGCGGTCCGTGTTCATTGAAAATGGCTGCGGCCATGTGCACAGCCCGCGATTTGCAGGCGGCTCGCGGCCGACCCGAAAATCACGTGTGCATGAGGTCATAGCCTTAGATTTAAAAAGATAACATGCTGACTTGTCTGCAGTCACCAATAGAGGGTGGTGGCTGCAGGTAACTGGCAAGTTATCCTCTGGATCGGTCTCTGCAGGTGGAGCTACCTGAATCAAAGTACAACTACACAACCCGTGGGGGGATAAAAACATTTTGTTATTGTCAAATGTTAGCCTTATTTTTGTTGCTTACAGCTCATCTTTACACATTGTTACTGTAACAAAACAAAAAAAATACAATGCAGTAAAAGACCACGTACTTGCAGTATTACATCACAACATTGTTTATTATGTGACTTTGTACAATACAAACAAAAAAATACCGAATGCAGTATATGGATACAGCTAAATGCCAAATTGAGATGCTTCTCTCCTTGTGAGGCCATGATTGCCATTTCTAGCAATGCATAAAATAGACTGCACAATAGGGTAGGAACAGAATGTTTATTATTTTCATCTAGAAATGACCTATAAATGCATTATTCCTGCTGCATTACCACAAAACATAGGAAAGTATTTAAAGAAGCAGAAAGTAAAAAACAAAAATATATAAAAAGGTTTTACTCACTGACTCCTACCGCAAAGAAATATGATATACTTTAAATCCGTAGAGCCAATAATATCTAAAGTAAATGTTATTACAAAAAGGAAGCCGTAATTAGAGTCTCCTGGATAAAGAAGGTACTAAATGGAAAAGCATATATTTTAGATTTTCCCCACTCAAGAGAGTTTGGTTCTTGGGAAAAAATGATAGAAGAGAAAAGCCAACTGTGCACTGTAAGCCTATAATTCCCATGTGTATCTTAAACAATGGAAGTGTCAAAATAGGGGAGGGGGTGGTAAATGACAAAAAAAAAACATATGTATGGAAGTTCTCTATTACATGTGCGTGAGTTAGAAGATGCAACAAAAGTATGGCGTTTATCTTCACTGTTAAGCTAGAGTCCTTGTATTGCGGAATATCCTGTTACCAGCCACCAGACCACTCTTATACAACAATAAAATGCTTTTTCTTGATTTTAAAATAAAGACATCAGTTAAAAAGAGAAAAAAAGGGAGTAGAAAGGGAGTAGTTACTTGCAGCGTATAGTTCTCCAAGTATGCAAAAAAAACATAACAAAAAAAAAAACCTCAAACAATTCAAGGCATCTTAACCTCCACTACAATCAATAATAATAATAATAATAAAAAAAAAAAAGGTCATGCTGTTTAATCCAACATTAATGGATGCAACTGGTTTCAAAAGTGGCTGAATTGCTCCAACAAACAGGATGTCTTTGCTGGCAAGTTGGCAACTGATACAGAATACGGTGGTCAACAAATGTCTTAAAAGATCTTCCCTTTCTTCTTATTTTTCTCCAAGGTCCTAAGAAAAAAAGAAGAAAATAACTAGGTGTACACATCTCAAAAATCCACCAAAATAAAGACAATGATCAACCGATTGAGTGTGGAAATGTTGCATATAGAATACACATCTTTACACTCAGTCGGAGAGCTGCTACACCCTCATTATTTGACACCATCAACTCTTCCCTGCTTAGTTTGCCATAATTTGCCAATGGCTGATCTTTACCAGTGTATAAAAGGAGGCGGATGTAATAGGCTAGTCAAAAACCTCAGAGCAACTGAAAACTAGATGATCGGTGTGTATTATAGCACTGAAAGTGAGTGGTGTTTTCCTTCATAAGGGGTAAAAAAATGACATTAAAAATAAAAAACTTTCAAATTAAAACACCTAAACAAAAATTTATTTTTAGGAGTATTATATTCAGTTCACTATGAATACAAGGGCAGGGGTGGACTATTTACTATAGACCTTAGGTCCCGGTTAGACCACTTCAAGAGCCTGTTTGAATACTTTAGCGGTCAGCAAGAACTTCCATAGATCAGGTGTTGTAGGATTATATGTAACTAAAGCTTAAATCACTGTAGAAATGGAAAGTTTTAAAACTTTCTAATATACTTTGGCCCACATATGTACTTTTAGCGGTAAAATCTGTGACTTTTGTAGTCGCTCTGCAAAATTGTGTGGGTGGAATTGGTCTCCAAAGGAGACTTAGTTTTCGCCAGTTATTATGTGGATCAGGAGGAAATGGCACAAATTTTGGAAAAACGCATTAAATGTATTAAAACGTGGGCGCCTTTTTGCCCATAATCACTCCAACTGCCATCTTTACCTAGATTGGGATTTATCAACGGATCAGCGACAGAGGCACCTAACAGAGAATCCAATGCACAAGTGAACGTAGAATTAACAGCGTGGATTCCAGAGTGATACAGCTGGGGCCAATGGTAAATTCTGGTTGCTCATTGAGGTCCCGTCCAGGGGAGGTGTACTCCAAGGAAATGGGCATCCTAGGCATATGTTCAGTTTGCCACCCCCGTATAACCGGCCATGGAAGTATTTCTGTAGGGGCTATAGCTGCACAGCTACTTGTAGCATATGCTATGATGTAATTGTAGCATATGCTATGATGTAATTGTAGCATACAGCAACATGATGACCTCTTGGGGTATGTGCACACGGCTTATTTTTGGCCGTTTTTCGGGCCGTAAACGGCCGAAAAATCGGAAGCAGAACGCCTCCAAACATCTGCCCATTCATTTCAATGGGAAAAACGACGTTCTGCTCCCACGTGTCGTTTTTCCCAACAGCTGCGAAAAAGAAGTGTATGTCACTTCTTGAGACGTTTTTGGAGTAGTTTTTCATTGACTCTATAGAAAAACATCTCCAAAAACGCCTGTAAAAAAGTGCAGTGAAAACAGCGAGTTGCTTAAAAAACGGCTGAAAATCAGGAGCGGTTTTCCCATGAAAACAGCTCCGTATTTTGAGACTTTTTTAGTAAGCATGTGCACATACCCTTACAGTGCCCATAGACAATGACTATTAAAGTGTATCTATTATTTAATAGAAACTTAATGCCAACACATAGAAGCAGAATGA
The DNA here is from genome assembly GCF_050947455.1 of Rhinoderma darwinii. Lineage (NCBI taxonomy): Eukaryota > Metazoa > Chordata > Amphibia > Anura > Rhinodermatidae > Rhinoderma > Rhinoderma darwinii. Next base: position 246,599,588 of record NC_134691.1, read on the forward strand.
TTTCTGTAGGTACAGTCCTGCTGTTCGTTTTTTTTTACCCTCATAGGTCTTAGGCTCCACTCACACGAAAGGGTCCAAGTGTCGGCCGATAAAAACAGCCGTTTTGCATCCGTTACGTGTTTCTGTTTTTAACGGCCAATTTTGGCCCGTTTTTTTTCCTGTCCGTTTTAAAAACGGATTCATTTCAGTTGTACATTTTTTGCCCCACACAGCCCCCCTTGTAGGTAGTGCCACACATCCCCCCGTAGGAAATGGCACACAGCCCCCCCGTAGGAAATGGCACACAGCACCCCCCGTAGGAAATGCCACAAAGCCGCCCCCGTAGGAAATGCCACACAGCCCCCCCCCCGTAGGAAATGGCACACAGCCCCCCCGTAGGAAATGGCACACAGCCCCCCCGTAGGAAATGCCACACAGGCCCCCCCCGTAGGAAATGCCACACAGGCCCCCCCCGTAGGAAATGCCACACAGGCCCCCCCCCCGTAGGAAATGCCACACAGGCCCCCCCCGTAGGAAATGGCACACAGGCCCCCCCCGTAGGAAATGGCACACAGGCCCCCCCCCCGTAGGAAATGCCACACAGGCCCCCCACATAGGAAATGGCACACAGGCCCCCCCCCGTAGGAAATGGCACACAGGCCCCCCCCTGTAGGAAATGGCACACAGGCCCCCCCCCGTAGGAAATGCCACACAGCTCCCCCGTAGGAAATGCCACACAGGCCCCCCCGTAGGTAATGCCACACAGCCCCCCGTAGGTAATGCCACACAGCCCCCCGTAGGTAATGCCACACAGCCCCCCGTAGGTAATGCCACACAGCCCCCCGTAGGTAGTTCTACACAGCAGCCCCCCATAGATGGTACCCCCCTACCTTTCTGTAGATAGCTCCCCGCTCCAGGAGAAGTCCCTGACTTCAATGTCCATATATGGACAATGAAGTCAGGGACTTCTCCTGGAGCAGAAACAACGGCCACAGCGCCGGGGATTCCGCTTCAGAAGTCCCTGTGTCCATATATGGACAGTGAAGTCAGGTACTTCTCCTGGAGCGGAATCCCCAATCCCTGGCCACAGTGTTGCCGAAGCTGTGGCCGGGGATTCCACTCCTACAGCGAGCATAAAAATAGCCTCCTCCTCACATGCACTGTGGAGAGGAGGCGAGAACGAGCGACGGAAGACACGGCCTTCACTCGGAACACATTCCAGTGATGGCCGTGTATTACCAGGCCCCATAGACTATGGCAGCCGGGCGGCCGAAAATAGGACATGTCCCATGTTTTGACAGCCGGGTTTCCCAGGCTTTTAAAAATTCGGTCAAGTGAATAGCCCCATTTGGGGTCTATTGTTCTTACTGCGGCTGTGTG